>NC_059427.1:5500819-5519134 GCF_021028975.2 Sphaerodactylus townsendi
TTGGAATAATTTTATACAGATTCTGGTCAAGTTTCCCCCTAGCACATACTACACCATCCTTTTGCACATAACAGGCATTATTTACAAAATCAACTGTATAACCATCCCCAGTCAATGCTGCCACACTTAATAGACAAGTCAAGGGAGGGAACTAGAAGAACATTATTTACAATTATTCCCAAAGAAGGAACATACGCAGACCCCTGTAAAGTCACTTCAGAGGGCGAACCATCTGCAAGGCTTACGTGAGATACTGCTGCTTCCTTTACGTTGTGTAGCAGAGCTCTAGAATTCACAATATGTTCAGTACAAGCTGAGTTAATCAACCAAGAGTTCTGCTCAGCATGTCTGGGACTAGTCACAAGAAAAGCAGACAAAGCTCTGTCATGCTTGGCAGGAAAAACTTTCCTCTTGCCTCTCCCTTTCTGCTGTTGATATTGTTGCTGCCCCAATGGGCTAGATCCAGCACTTGGACAAAAGCGCTCTATATGCGTGGTAGCTCCACAAGAAAAACATCTACGTACTGCAAACGATTTCACAGGTGCAGACTCAGGCAAAGCACGGCCACCCCGGGACCTGGGAACTGAAGCACCGGAATTCCCCTTCTGGGTCTCACACTGGCTCTCCTGCTGCAAATCACGCTGTTTCTGCTGCTCCAGCAACGCTGATGTCATGAGGTCAAAAGTGAGGTCGGCCTCTTTAACACTCTGCAGGCTCAGGACCAACTGCTCCCACATATCATCCAAAGACGATAGTAGAATGTACGCTTTATGGGCATCCAGGAACTGCATCCCTCTGTCCTCCAAATCAGCAAACAAGGCTCACATCTGCTGCATGTGGGCAGACACACACCGGGCCTGAGCTTGTATAATTGACGAATCAAGATGACCTTGGCGCCCGCCGTGTCACGCTGATAAAGCTTCTTTAAGACTTCCCAGCAATCAGAGACACGAGCGGCGTCACGGAGATACACCAGCTGTGAATTCTCCACAGCCAAGTTAATTGTAGCACGGGCCCTTTTATCAGCCTTCTTGGCAGCTACTCCGGCTGTTGGTGGAGTCTCAGCGATGTCCCAGAGACCATCCCTGATGAGGAAACTCTGCATCTTACAGCTCCAGGCAGCATAGTTATCCTCATTCAGCCTCTTGAATGGCAGACTGGCAGACGTGAAGGCCATGACTGACAAACTCCAAACACCAAGGCACCCTTACTGTCGAGTAACGCAGGGGTCTAGGCCCATAACATGTTGCACAGTGGAGTGCTGGTTACCAAGAGTAGGAGAAGCAGCCTTAGGACTTAGCTGCAACACCAGGATAAACACCACAAGAAGCAGTTACTCTTCAGTGAAGTGTAGTTTATATACAGTGCAGCTAATCACAAGATGATATATACAAGGTCATGGAACAGACTGACAGCATGCTTCGCCAACACAGCATGCTCAGAAGAGAGAGAACAGTTGCAGCTGTTCACACATATATACAGAAGCTGACCAATCAGCTTAAAGGTTGCACACAAATTAGTAGCAGCTGGCCAGAACCGGTTTGAACCAGCTCACTGCATAAAGCAGCTGTCAGTGAACTGTCAGTTAGATCAAACTGATCTAGCAAGACACACAATATGCTTACAGTGGCACTTTGATACTCTGACAAGATGTAGATCTGTGGCACAATGGTAAAGCATCTGCTTGGCATGCAGAACATCCCAAATTCAATCTTCACCATCTCCAATTCTGGGATCATTTTAAGGTAGCTGATGTGAAAGACCTCAGCCTGATAACTCAACAAGGAAACAGATCAAGTATTTGGCTCATACGGAAAACAGCTGTCTCATGAGGCATGATCAGCTCCTGAAAAAGTTTGTGGTAAAGTTCCTGGTATTTCTCCTTTGGGTTGTCAACCATCCTGGATCAGCTGGGAGTCCACTGGGATTGTTTGGGACGGTAAGGCCCTGTTGTGATATAAAGCAGTTGATCTACCACTGAGCAGTGGCCCAAGGAGAAAATGACTGCTTTGGAAGGTGGGCTCTATGGCATTACATCCTTACTTAGGTTGTCCTCCCACCCCCACCCCCACCCCCAAAAAAACCACTGTCAGAACAGAGGTCCACTTCTCTATGTAAACTTAATCTCTAATTGTTGGGAGTTGGCTTTACAAGTGCAGATGATTCTGTTTCTGATAATTCAGTTTTATCTCCTCAAGGTCAAGCCAGGAGCTGAACTGAGTCCCACTGGAATGGATGTAATCTTTGGAAAGGCTGTTGCTGGTTTGAACTATTGGTTGGGGAGAATTAATTGACTGGAAACAATTATGCTATAACTCTGTCTCACCAAAAGATCCAAGTAAAATTATAACTTCATTCACCACTGGACCATCTTTGTTTTAGAATGCTCCATTTGGGTCCTAGAGCCTATGGAGCATTCTAAGACAAAGACAATCCAGCGTGTGGTGAATGAAGTTACAATTTTACTTTGATATTTTGGTGAGACAGCGTTATATAATTGCCTATGGATACTGGCTTGTAAAAGAGGGGGTCTTGACTTTTTAGAATCAGTTCACCTCTGAGGATTCAGCTTCCTCATGGTGGAGGACGACCATATCACCTGGCTGCACATTACCATCTTGCTGAACAGACTGTTGCTTTGATTCTGCTATGGCAAGCTTTGTTTGCTGATTGGAACTGATAGGTTGAACTGTTTATGTTGTAAGTCGGTACTAGGCAGACTGAAATAATTTTATTATTTTTCTGTTGCTGTGTTTGTTAGAGACTGGACTTGCTTTATCTTATTCCTGTTCTTTTTTTTCAAGTGTCTTAATAAATCTTTGCTTTATTCATGCACTCAGGCCTTGGTAACCCTGACATTTGATGGCATGGGTCTCAGATTTCCTGACATGGTGATACAAAGCTTGTGCATGAGTAAACTAGGGTACAGTGTATCCCTGTGAATTTAATAGTGTGGTTTGTCTGTTTTTTGATTAGATGGAATACTTGGGTAACCAAGTGGTTGGTGGAACATTAGTCTATCATAAGGCAGCCAGAAGGTGATAGTTGAGGGGCCAGACTCTGTGGAATGGGGCTTCAGCAGAGAATGGTACCCAGGAACTCAAGCATGCAGTGGCTTCTCAAAACTCAGAGTGGGTCAGAGACCTCTGTGGAGGAAGGAAAAAATGATTGAGACTACAGAAGCAGCAGGGAGATGTTGGCTTGACATCAGCCCAGGAGATTTATGGCTACAGGTGGGAGAAATGACCTAGCAGGGACCAAATGACATTCAGGTGCTGGTCTGATAGCATATAAGGCTGCCCAGGGCTCCTGTCAGACAGGACAGTGGAAGAATGTAATTCCAGGAACAGCAGATAGAAGATGGTCAGATATTGCAAGCCACTTTCCTACTCATCGACTCAAAATCTACAATCTTGAGGCTATCTTAAGGGCTTTGTAAAGGAGGTTGCTAGTGAATCTGACTGTCTACCTGGTGGAATTAGCTGATTACCAGTGAAAGAAATGGTGGAATAAAAAACAACAACTCCTCTTCAGTTCCAGTTCTGCAATAGTTTATGAAGCTGTGATTTTGAACTGTGGCTAACAACTCACCACTATGTGTAGTATAAACTTAAAAAAACTGGGAGAGGAATGTTAGGTACATTTTTTAACTTAAATATTCTGTACTGACTTTTGTAACACATTGTTAACCATTTTTTCTTAAATTTATCCATAATTTTAGCTGACTCTGTATAGAACGTAGAAGGCTGTAACTGGAGAATTCTCCTGGTAACACGCTTTCTGGGAAGGGGCGTCTCAGAACAGAGGCCCATTTCTGTATGTAAGTGTTAATGTTTATCCAAAGGTTTATCCTATTTGTGGGTCCTTAAATGCTGTGTAAGATGGCTACTCTGACTGAATCTCTTTCCACACTCTGAGCATCCAAAAGGTTTCTCCCCTGTGTGGGTCCTTTGATGTGTGTGAAGATTACCACTGTGACGAAATCTCTTTCCACACACTGAGCATTCAAAACGTTTTTCACCCGTATGGGTTCTTTGATGTACATGAAGATGTTCCCTATGACAGAATCTCTTTCCACACTCTGAGCATTCAAAAGGTTTCTCCCCGGTGTGGGTCCTTTTATGTGCATGAAGATGGCCCCTTTGACAGAATCGCTTTCCACACTCTGAGCATTCAAAAGGTTTCTCCCCTGTGTGGGTTCTTTGATGTTGTTGAAGACTGCTACTGTGACTGAATCTTTTTCCACATTCTGAGCATTCAAAAGGTTTCTCCCCTGTGTGGGTTCTTTTATGCTGTCGAAGATGGCCCCTATGACAGAATCTCTTTCCACACTCAGAGCATTCAAAAGGTTTCTCCCCAGTGTGGGTCCTTTTATGTGCATGAAGCTGGCCCCTTTGACAGAATCTCTTCCCACACTCTGAGCATTCAAAAGGTTTTTCCCCTGTGTGGGTTCTTTGATGCTGTTGGAGACTGCTACTGTGACAGAATCTCTTTCCACATTCTGAGCATTCAAAAGGTCTCTCTCCTGTGTGGGTTCTCATATGTTGATGAAGACTGCTACTGTGACTGAAACTCTTTCCACACTCTAAGCATTCAAAATGTTTCTCCCCTGTATGGGTTCTTTTGTGTACATTAAGGTGGCCACTTTGACAGAATCTGTTTCCACACTCTGAGCATTCAAAGGGTTTCTCCCCTGTGTGGATTCTTTGATGCTGTTGAAGATTGCTACTGTGACTGAATCTGTTTCCACACTCTGAGCATTCAAAGGGTTTCTCCCCTGTGTGGATTCTTTGATGCTGTTGAAGATTGCTACGGTGACTGAATCTCTTTTTACACTCCGAGCATTCAAAACGTTTCTCCCTCGTATGGGTTCTATTATGTGCATGAAGATTGCTCCTTTGGCAAAATCTCTTCCCACATTCTGAGCATTCAAAAGGTTTCTCCTCTGTGTGGGTTCTTTGATGCTTTTGAAGACTACTACTGTGACTGAATCTCTTTCCACACTTGGAACACTCAAAAGGTTTCTCCCCTGTGTGGGTTCTTTGATGCTGTTGAAGTTGGCTACTTTGACTGAACCTTTTTTCACACTCTGCGCATGGAAAAGGTTTCTCCCCTGTGTGGGTTCTTTGATGCATTTGAAGATGACAGCTTTGACTGAATTTCTTTCTACACAGCGGAAGCATTTCAAAGGAGTTTCCCCCGTGTGGGTTCTTTGATGCTGTTGAAGTTTGCTACCGTGATTAAATTTCTTTCCACACTCTAAGCATTCAAAAGGTTTCTCCCCTTTGTGGGTTCTAAATTGGTGCACAAGGGCTGTGATCTGTGTTTGAAGTACTTTCCACAACGAAAGCATTTGTGTGCCTTCACTATACGTGCTTGAATACATACGTTACCCTTTCTTCTGCAATGGCAGAGATCCATTTCTACTGTCTAAGCAAGTTAAAGGCTTTTCTCCTGAATGAATTCTTTGTTGATCAAGAAGGTCTGATTTTTGTGAGAAAGTCTTGCCACAGTCAGAGCAGCTATTATGTTTCTCTTTTGTATGTGTTCTTTGATACCTTATGAGCTCTGGTCTGCAAAGGAAGCTCTCTCTGCACTTCTTGTCACTGTGTGTTTGCAAATGGATATCATGTTGGATTTGATCTGAGAAGGTCATTCCACACTCCAAGCACTTATATACTTCCTCCATGTGGTTTACTTCATGGAAATCCTGCTCTTGGCCAGGAATGGGATTATCCCTCTTCTCAATGTAACTTCCTTTTTTCCTGTTCGGTGTGCTGTGATTCCTGAAGTTGCCTTCCAAATTTTTATTCTTCATTTCATCTGGCGATAGCTGATGCACCTCCTCATCCAATTCATTCCACTGCTGATCCTCTGCTGGAATAAAAATTAAGATCCCATTAGCACACACACAAGGAAGTCTGATCATTCCTTCAAGTTCCAGCCACACAGTAGCTTTTTCTTCCTGTGAATTGAAGATTACATTAAGAGACATTGTAATGGGACATGAAAACCTGCTGCAGAAGAAAGGTTTGACTTCCGGTCTAATGATTTACACAGCTCCTCACCTGAGCCATGTGAAGTGAGGGCTGATTTCTCATTGAAGGTCTTTCTGCTCTCCATGCAATCATTCAATTTTTCTCCTGATGGAATTTGTCTCTCAGAAACAACACTCACATTCATATGGAAGGTCTTTTCAAAGGCCACAGTTCCCTGTTTTCCTTTCCATTAAGGTGGATTATCTGGTTAGCTTACGGGGCGACCTTCATTTCCTTTTGTTTTCTCTTTGACCCTTCTTGAACAGGATTTCCATGGAAACGCTTTTCCTTTGGGACAAAATGGGCTTATCGCTGCCTAATGTTTGCGTTTCCGCTTTTCTCTGTGATTCTGTATCCCATCCCAAAGTCTCCTTTGAATTATTCTTTATTTCTTGGTTTTTTTTTCTACCAAGGAACTCTGGTAATCCCTCAACCGTGCCAGCTACATGTGCTGTTTGGGGTGAAGAAAAAAAGGCCCAATCAGCACCTATGGAAGAACCTATGCCATCCATCTGGCACTGTTCAAATTTAATTAGATTGTGTCATTTCCTTTATCGAAGATTTGGACTGCTGGTTACAATATAAACCCAGGCGAGGTGCCCCTGCCTATCCTTTTTCCCCAAACTCTCCATTTTATTTAAAGGAGGGAAAAGTAGCAAAAATTGATCCCGCTCTTTACATTGCGATTTGCCGGTACGCTGTCCTTTTGAAACTCTGCTACTGATAAGTTAAATAGAAGAGAAAAATATGGGGTTTTACACACCCTGCTCCACCCTGAAGAATTATAGCGCCCAGCTTACAAATCACGTAATTCTCCTCTCACCTAAACAGGACCCTTGTGAGGTAGGAGGAGCTAAGACATTTCAGACAGAACTGTGGTCCAGAAGGCTTCATGTGGAGGACTCAAACTCCTTTCTCCAGATTAGAGTGCACTGCTCTTACTAACCAGGCTGGTTAATCGCAAGAAGTCACCACAGTATTCAGCCCTGCCACTGCACAGAGAATTGCCTTCTAGTTGTGATGAAAGCATTTGTGGAGCAAGGGGGGAGGGGGGAGAATCCAGGTTTTCTCTGAGTGAACTTAACAGTTCAAAGGGGACCCCATGGTTTTTGGAAAAGGTGCCAGTTGTTGGGAAAGCATGTAAGGCCCAAAGCCATCTATGTGATAGCTATAGGAAAAGACCTTCGACCTCCTCCGGCTTGCCTGTTCTTAAGTAACCCCCCTCTCAACTTTCCCTGGACTGTCTCACATTAAAGGATACAGCAGGCCCTCAAAACCCACAGCTGAGCTCAGCCCTGGGAGGGAGATTGGGCTTTTCCCAGACTGGCAGAGCCCCGAGACTTGCAGCAGACTTTTGACTGCCAAGCCAGAGTAGCTAAGAAGTGAAGCAGAATCCTCCAAGTTCATTTCCTTGACATGATCATAAAGGAAACTCACTTGCAGCCAGATCATCTGTGACGGAAATACTCTCTTGGGATCCACTTGGGAAACTCTCTAGCTTTTCTTCGGTTGTAAGGCCTTCGTCTGTTTCCATCATAGTCTCTCTTGCATTATTGGCTCCTTTGGAACAAAGAGAGAGAGGAAGTGATTGTTATTATATGAAGAGGGAAAGAAATTCAAGAAAGAGGACCCCCCCCCCCCCCCGAAGAATGGACACTGGGTTAAGATTAAAGCTCATAATCCCAACCAGTGCAAGGGGTACCAATCCATTCCAGGGGGAAGACTTTAATCCAATCTGGAGGATAAGTGTATTATAATGGTTGGCAATTGAGAGTCTTTCTGAGGTTTTCTCAGTCTCACATTAGCTTCACTCCAGGACACCCTCTCTGGCTTGGGTGATGGCCACAACATTGGTCTCAGTTATTCAAAGTTACCTAAAAAATGACATGGGGAGGAATGCAAGAGGACATGCAAAGATGGTCCAAACTAAAAATTTAACTGTTAGGCAGAATCTCAACCATAACAATTATTATCTTGCCATATCTGATTTATTTTTATTTCAAATTTTACCAATTTATATAAAAGAAAAAATGTGAAAGAACAGCAGATACAGAGAAGTTCACCTGGAACAGCAAAAAAACAAGAATAAACTTTAAAATTCTACAAGATGAGAAAAAGAGAGATGAACTGGCAGTTCCTAGTATTAAATTACACTACCAAGCTGCTGGCCTGTGGATTGTGGACTAGATTGGGAATCCAGACTAGAGATCAATAAAATTAGAAACAGGAGATTTGGAAGTAGGATTACATAACTGTTTCTGGACAAAAAAATCTGTGAAGAAAGGAAATATAATTAAAAATGATAGCCATGTAATTAGAGATGGACTGTTTAAAATCTGAGAAGCAACTCAAAAGAGAATGAGTGCTCCAATATCTCAATTAATGTCACCTACAGAAGCATTAATTGCATATGGAATTAATAGCATATGGAAAAATGGCAAAAAAGGTAAAAAATACAATGGTTTTTATACTTTCAGCTAGTCTAAATATTAAGAATGGAAATTAAAGGTATAATAAGGGGACTGGTAGATTACACAGCAAAAAGTACATTGATCAGGATGAATATACAAACTTATACTACAATTTGACAAACAAGTAGAACAAGTAAAAACACGCATGGTATAACAGATGCAGAACTTTGAGGAAAAAAATATTCATGGCCAAAGGGCATAAAGTTTATGGCTTGTCAGACTTTAGGAGAAAACTGGTATAAGATGTTTTATCACCCCAAAGGACATTACAGAGAAGAATGAACATTATAAAGGAAAATGCTAGAAATGTAAAGTGGATGGCTCCTTTTTCATAAGTAGTGGCCATATAAAAAAGTGAAAGAAGTTTGGAAAGACATAGACACAAAAATGAAAAAAAATTAAAAATTAAAATTGTTACAGACGTTAAGTGCTATTAGGCATATTACCCAGGAATATTCCAAAATTCCAGAATAATTGTTTTGATCTCTGACAAAATCTGCTACAGTTGTATTTGCAACAAAATAGAAGGCAGAAGAATGTCCTACCCAAAAGAATTCTGAAAACAAACTAAAAGATGATGCAAAAATGGCAAAATTAATGAACTCATAACAGGACAATCCAGAATTATACTAGTTAAATAATGACTGATAAGAAAAACTCTTTAAAACTTAGAATGGGAAAATTAAAAATCAATAAAAATATTTTTAAAAGATTAAAGTTTAAAATCACAACTGGCAGAAGAGGTATGGATCCATTCCAGATCACAGTCAGGGGGGGTGACCATAATCCCATCTGGTGGTGAAGTATGTTGTAATGGTTGGTGACTGAGTGTTTTTCTGATGGTTTCTAAGGCCCACATTGGCCTCTGACCTGGACACCCCTTCTGCCTTGAGTGATGGCCACAACACTGGCTTCAATTGTTCCAGGCAAAGCAGATGGCTTCAGTTGCTCTGATTGGCTATACTGAAGACTGTTTTGGCTGTCACCCCTCCATAACAAGGCTTTCAAAATGAAGGAAGAAGTGGGGAAGGCCTCAAAAGAATGGATTGCTGTTCAAGATGTTGATTCATACATTATCCCAAAGGCAGCAATTTGTGCCTTAGCCAGCTATGAAAAACCTTTACCTAGAGAGGCCACACTCCTGTAGTTCTCCTGCATGACTTCCCTGAAGAGATCTCTTTGGTCCAGATCCAGCAGGGCCCACTCTGCCACCGTGAAATACACAGCCACCTCCTCAAAGGAAACTGGAGACTGAAAGAAAAAGGCATGGCAGGGTGCCTGATGGAGAGTCCAGCATGTGTACAAGGAGTGGTTTGCACAGCCTTTTGCCTGGGCCCCTCAGCCCCAACTACAGGAAAAAAGCCCCCTGGGAAAAGATGGGTGGGACCAGCCTGCTCCTTAATCTTGTCCCCTACCTGGACTGGAGATGCAGCTGTTGTTTCCACACCTCCATAAAGAAATCGGATCAACACTGTCACTTCACTGCCTGTGAGGGAGAAAAAAAACTGGAAGTAAGGGTAATACATTTGCAGTTCCGTTTGACTGTATGAAACATGATTCAGGAGCTTTTGTTCCCAGGGTTGTGAAACCTTGCTCTACGTACACTCAAAAAGAATTGTAATGTTTGTGGAAGAGGCTGAAGAGAATCACAATCATTTATAGCCTCGGAGTGCTATAAGTGACATTGACCCGTTTCAGACTTCTGTGATATTGGAGTGAACTCTGGAACTCCAAAAAGTTATTGGACCCTCAAAAGGGTAGCCCCCATCTCCTTAGCAAAGAATGGGGGATGGGGCACCCCCTTTGAGGGTCCATAACTTTGGACCCCCTAAACCAAACCGCACCAAACTTGGGGGGTCCCATAAGGACAGTTTCCAGATGATACCCTGAAATTTTGGTGCCGATACATCAAAAAAAAGCGCCCCCTGCAGGAACATCTCAGAAATTTGCCCAAGAATCTTTGTTCTGCATTGGGTTTTCTGTATTGCTGTCAATGAGGGTTGCAGGCAGGGGGGGGGGGCACATTTCTGAAGGCATAAGAAAATAAGAACTAGTGTGCTGGATCAGACCAGAGTCCATCTAGTCCAGCACTCTGCTACTCGCAGTGGCCCACCAGGTGCCTTTGGGAGCTCACGTGCAGGATGTGAAAGCAATGGCCTGCTGCTGCTGCTGCTTCTGAGCACCTGGTCTGCTAAGGCATTTGCAATCTGAGATCAAGGAGGATCAAGATTGGTAGCCATAGATCGACTTCTCCTCCATAAATCTGTCCAAGCCCTTTTTAAAGCTATCCAGATTAGTGGCCATCACCACCTCCTGTGGCAGCATATTCCAAACACCAATCACATGTTGTGTGAAGAAGTGTTTCCTTTTATTAGTCCTAATTCTTCCCCCCAGCATTTTCAATGGATGCCCCCTGGTTCTAGTATTGTGAGAAAGAGAGAAAAATTTCTCTCTGTCAACATTTTCTACCCCATGCATAATTTTATAGACTTCAATCATACCCCCCTCAGACGTCTCCTCTCCAAACTAAAGAGTCCCAAACGCTGCAGCCTCTCCTCATAAGGAAGTTGCTCCAATCCTTTAATCATCCTCGTTGCTCTTCTCTGCACTTTTTCTATCTCTTTGATATCCTTTTTGAGATGTGGCGACCAGAACTGAACACAGTACTCCAAGTGCGGTCGCACCACGGCTTTATATAAGGGCATGACAATCTTTCCTTTCCTAATCATCCCCAGCATAGAGTTTGCCTTTTTCACAGCTGCCATGCATCGAGTTGACATTCCCATGGAACTATCAACTAAGATGCCCAAATCCCTTTCCTGGTCTGTGACTGATAGCACTGACCCTTGTAGCGTGTATGTGAAGTTTGGATTTTTTGCCCCTATGTGCATCACTTTGCATTTTGCTACATTGAACTGCATTTGCCATTTCTTAGCCCACTCACCTAATTTATCAAGGTCCACTTGGAGCTCCTCGCAATCCTTTGTGGTTCTCACCACCCTACATAATTTGGTATCATCTGCAAACTTGGCCACCACGCTACCCACCCCTACTTCCAGTCTCTAAGGCACAGTCCCAAAACTTTCAGGGTCTCATCAGGAGACTGCCCTGATGATACCCCCCAGGTCTGGTGCAGTTTGGTTCAGGGGGGCCAAAGTTATGGATCCTCAAAATTGTAGCCCCCATCTCCTATTGGCTCCCATTGGAAACAATGGGGGATGGGGCACCCCCTTTGGGAGTCCATAATTTTGGACTCCTTGAACCAAACCTCCTCAAACTTGGGGAGTAGCATAAGGACAGTCTCCTGATGACACGCTGGAATTTTGGTGCTGATATGTCTAAAAATGCACTCCCTGCAGGCACCTGGTGCAAAAAAAAATTTGGTCGTGGTGGAGTCGCCGCCCATGGGGCGGGGGGGATCCAACTCAGGTTTTGCCCAGGGCTACAGTTTGCCTCGTTACGCCCCTGTTCACCACCCTACCTTTTCTCTGCCTCCCATCTTCAGCCATATTTATTAATATTTTCACTTCATTTTACCCCACCTTTGTCCACCACAGAAACCAAAGAACACAAGATTATTCTCCTTTCCTCTTTTGAATCTAGACAACGACCCTGTGAGGTAGGTTAGGCTGAAAATACACAACTGGTCCAAAATCACCCAGTGAGCTTCCACAAGAAGATGGGCATTTGAACCTGGAACACCCAGACTCTATTCTAAAGTTCTAACTCCTGCACCACACACCTAATGCATTGGCTGCCTAATGCATAACAACACCAAGCTGCCAGGTCAAACTGAGTAAAAAGCAAAGGGGGTGGTATCAAGTCACCCAGAGATTGCTGCAAGGTGTAGGGATGCCAATCCCCAGGAGGGAAGTGGAGATCCCTCCAGATGACAGATATCTGTTTTCCTGGAGAAAGCGGCTGCTTCAGAGGGTGGACTTTACGGTATTATATTCAGCCAACGCCTCTCCCTCCTCAATCCCACCCCTCCTCAGCCTCAACAACAAAACCTCCAGGAACTTCCCAACCCGGAGTTGGCAACCCTAGCCAGGCCTAGCCCCAAAGAATACTCCCTCAAAGGCCAAAATGTGCCTGGAAAGGGCCCTCTCTTCCACACCAAATTTTACTGGCAGAACCAATCATTGGAAGGCTGTGATTGCCAAGCAGTAGCATGGAGGGACTCAGCTGCTTACAGTTGCATAGCATCCTTTTATAATTTTGAGGGTTTTTAAACTCACCAATGTATTCTTTTCAGATTTCAGATTTCTGTGCAAAAGTGTGGGTTTTTTTCAGGTTTCTGGGACAATGTGACTTGCATGTTCACAACTCCAGTCACGAAATTTAAGCATCCAAAAATCTGGCTGATTTTGCGATTAGAATATATGATTGAGTGCCACATGTTTTGTGAGGAAACATTTTTTCCTGACCAAAACCCTCTACCCAAATCCCATTCAGGCACAATGGCTCCTTACCACCTGAGAGGGCATCTTGAGCGTGCTGTCCATCCTCCACCAAAGCTCTTTCTGTCTCAGAAAACTTAGCTTCCATCTTCACAGACGGACCCCACACCTGAAACAGCAGCAACAGAGATGGGTAAGAGACAGAATACAAGTCACAAAGCACCTTTCTATTAGCAGACCTGATAGGATTTTCTTTCAACACTGGTGAAGTATCTAAGGGGATAACAAAATCCCTAGAAGAATTGGCTCCAGAAGTAAGTTGTTAAATCTCCCGTTCAGATTATTAACACTTGGACAAATATCAGGCAGAGGTCAGTTACTGTTGCATGAAATGGACATACCTGAAAAGCCCTCACCTGTTCTGCCTGCCTCTTCTCCTCAACCTGACTCAGGAGAAAACCTTCGGCCAGGGCCACCGCCTGGGAACTGGTCTCCGGGCCGCATCCTCTGACCCAGCACTGCATTTCTTGGGGCAGGATGGTCAGAAACTGCTCAAGGATCACCAGGTCCAGGATCTGCTTCTTGGAGTGCCTCTCAGGCTTCAGCCAGTCATTGCAAAGTCCATAGAGCTGGCTGCAGACCTCTCGGGGTCCATCAGCGTCATAGTAGCAGAACTGCTGGAAGGGTTGAAAAAGTATTTCTGAGTTCAGGGACTCCTGATCCCAGATCTCTGGCGCATCTTTCTCCCAGAATTTAACACTACTCCCAGCTTGGATGAGATGGGGGCTTTTGCTTGATCCTTTGCCAAGTCCAGGACCTTCTGGGTCCTTCTGTTCCATCTCCTTCCCCTTCTATTGGATCACCTCCAACTGTGAAAACATGCCTTTACTCCGTTGGATGTAAAGAGAGGTTCATACCTGTGAGAGGGGAGAGGGTGGGGGAGATACAGACAGCCATGAGCTGCACAGAAAACAAAAGAGAACGGAGATACATGGTAGATCAATGGAAATGGCCTTCTTGTGGCTGAAATATCATGTTGCTATCTTACCTTTTAAAGATATGCCTGTTTGTTTGTCCAGAAAAAGCAAATCTCTCTGCCTCTTTAAAGATGGTACAAGCATGCCTATGGTTACTTTGAAGGGCTTTTCTAGCATGATCAATTGTTTTCCACCATGTCCAGTCCCCCAGCCCTAAGGCCAAGAGTAACTTCTGTTTAATTCAAAGAGGGATATCAAAGAATTATTTTTTTAATTAAAGAACTGAGGGAGTTCAATCTTTGACAGTGTGCTCCCAACTTGTGACACCTATGTTTATGAAAATAACAGTAAACAAACTTTAAATGTGTTCTTTTTAATAAAACAGATTATACAGAACATCAATCCATCATGTATATAAAACAATAATTAATATCTACCTAGCCAGTTTTTTGAAGACAAACAGACTTACAGCTCTGCCCTGCATTAGTGTGTCGATTGTACTTCCTATTTAGCGTAGCAGTTGCCCTCAAATATTATTGTGCAGCTTTATTTTAAAAAGCCAGAGTCTATCTGAGGTAAGAGACCAGCAGCTTCAGGTCCTCCAAACACTCTGGAAAGATACAGATAACATGCATTGCAAATGTTTGCAATAACCACCACAGTACAAAATAATAGTCAATAATGTTAATGTGTACTGTTCTAATACAAATAAAATACATAAATGAAAATGGGAAAAGCTGGAGACCTTCTGAGGTAACTAACCTGAAGTTTCAGGCCCTCCAATCACTCTCAAAGGATTGTGCCTTTTTTACCTTATGGGGAGTACCCCAACTCTACCTCTTCCCCCCCAATGGACTCAGGGTGACACAAGTGGACACAGGGTAACTCTGCCCCTCTGTCACAAAGAATTCTTGGTATGTTTGTGTATGGGGGGTGGGGAGTTAGCCTCTTTAGGCAGAGATCCTTAAAAACTCCATCCACAAGCTGATTCAGAGAGCAAGGGGCAGATCCTGGGATGGAGTTACTGCCTGGGATGGAGTTACTGCCCACTGTTTCCACGCCCCCTTCTCCTTTGTCCTTTTTCTCCCCTTTAAATAATGCTCAGTGGATTTCCATCTTCCATGGCTACTGAAGGGTGAGATGCATACTCAGGCCCCACTGCTGGGTCGACTTGGGGTAGAGGGAAGATCCTTTCCTTTCAGTTCCCAAACTCTTCTGCATTCCTAGAAAGCCCCTCCCCAACCCACACCCTGTTTGGGTGCCCTATGGAGCAGAATTGGAACAAAAACAGTACAAAAATGCCACAATGCAGTTGAAGTTGGGTGCGAAAGGAGACAGGGTAAAAGTCAGATATAGATGAATGTAAATGGATCCACGTGAAATAATATGATTTTTACACTGAAACAAAAGAAAACCACTGATATACTGTAGATCATGTCAGCACCACCCAAATCATGCATCCACTGCCTCATGGTCCTGCTGCGGTGCAATTCCAAAATGCAGATCCTCATGGATTCACCCAAAACTCACCTTCAAATCACAGGTCATATTCATAGCCACAGACTGCACCACAAAAACCCATTATCTACTGGTGTGTTGTGTGGTTTCTGGGCTGTATGGCCATGTTCTAGTAGCATCCTCTGAAGATGCCAGCTACAGATGCAGGCAAAACGTCAGGAGAAAATGCACTAGAATACAGCCATAATGCCCGGAAACCACACAACACCCTAGTGATTCCAGCCGTGAAAGCCTTCTTCGCCAATACCCACTGCTTTATGACACCAGTATGGTACAATGAGCTGAGTCTAAGGCAGATATCCTCATGGATCCTCTGGGGTTTTGTACTGGGTAACCCCAAATTCACCTTCATTTCACATTATCCATAGTATCCATAGACTGCACCAAAAAAACAAAACAAAACATGGATCCTATGCTTTGGGCATCACTACGGTGCAAGAATGAAGTTCCAAATCACGGATTCTCATTGTTTTTTTGCTAGAGCACTTCAGGTTTACTATCAAATTACATACCATGTTCATAGTCACAAATCATGAGCTAAAACTGGATTGTCTGGATCAGAGACAGATGAAAGATTCCAACCTCCAACTTAGTATATCCAAATGTTTCTCTGATTCACAAAAAACTGACTGCATATAGAAAGCTTCAAAGAGAAATACTGGGTCCCCAGTCTCTGCTTCTATGAATCAGGTTAGAAACTGAAGTTTCCTTGGCGTGCTTGATGGGGGGTCTTCTTCACTCTTTCCAGCTTCTGGCATTGCTGACCCTGAAGAGATCCTGCAACGCTGGCTCATCATCTAGAAGAGCTACAAGGGACCCCACTTTCACACACACCTGGGGAGTAGAAATGCAGTAGAGAAGCAGGATTTCTATAGGGAGAATGACCAAGGGGTTTGCAGGGGACCCCCTCTCTCCATGTCCCAAAGGCCATGGCTGCATTTCTTGGAATCTTGAGGTGAAAAAATGGAAAGGCCTTTTGTGGCCAGGCTGCCTAAAAGAAGAAGGGGCAGAAGAAGTGGGGGGCTTCCCCCAATTCTCCTGCTCCTCCTCCTTGACTGCTCAGACCCCTCCCCAGTCTAAAGCGGCTAGAACGGGTAGGGAACCTGCGGCTCTTCTGCCCTTGCACTGTGGCTCCACGAGCCGAGCCGCCGGCCCCATCCTTGCCCGCCCTACAGGCAGCAGGGCGGGCGCACCAACTGCCCACGGTCGGCTGGGCCGCGCTGCGGGCTTCCCCTTTCAACCGCCCGGTTGAAGTGGGGCGGGTGCTTTCCTGGTGGCCGGTGAGGCCGAGCCGCCGGCTTCATCCTTGCCCACCCTGCAGGCAGTAGGGCGGGCGCACCCATGCGCTTCTCAGAATGAGCGGAGTAAAAGGTTAAAAAAACCCTATATATATAGTGTTATCTTTATTTCAAATGTCAAAAATTATTTGCGGCTCCAAGTGTTTTCTTTTCCCATGGAAAACGGGTCCAAATGGCTCTTTGAATGTTAAAGGTTCCCTACCCTTGGGCTAGAAGGCCCCTTTCATATTAATGTATCTTGTGGGTCTTAATTCCCTGTTCTTTTTTCTTTGGGACTTCTTTGTTTTGTACAAAGTGGCTCTTTTAGGCATGTGAAGAGGTACCTGAACTGGGGGGGGGGGGGAGCCCTCTTCTTCTAATTCACTGCTCCTGCTTCCTTTCTCTATGCTTTGGGTCCCTGACCCTACCAGGCCGTGACCCTACATTTCTCTCCCCCCCCCTCACCCTCTTCCTCCTGTAAAGACGGAATGGAAACAGATGCCCTAAGTGCATCTCTAGGTCTGTGGACTCTTTCCATTTAACTATTCTGAGCTATTACCGTGTTTCCCCAAATATAAGACAGTGTCTTATATTAATTTTTATCCTAAAGATAAAAGCTCTATGTCACTTATTTTCGAGGGATAATGTATTTTTCTACTTATCCCTGGCTGCATGCTCTGAATTCGATGGACATGCTTCCAAACAAAAACTTTGCTATGTCTTACTTTCGGGGGATGCCTTATATTTCGCACTTCAGCAAAACCTCTACTATGTCTTATTTTTCGGGGATGTCTTATATTAGGGGAAACAGGGTATATGCCCCTCCCCCCCATATCAAGGAAATAAACTGCTTTTTCTATTGCAAAGGTGGAGCAAAGATTCAAGTACTCTGACCACTCCCGTGCAGGGTTGGTGTTTGGAATATGCTGCCACTGGAGGTGGTGATGGCCACTAACCTGGATAGCTTTAAAAGGGGCTTGGACAGATTTATGGAGGAGAAGTCGATTTATGGCTACCAATCTTGATCCTCCTTGATCTGAGATTGCAAATGCCTTAGCAGACCAGGTGATCGGGAGCAACAGCCACAGAAGGCCACTGCTTTCACATCCTGCATGTGAGCTCCCAAAGGCACCTGCGAAGTAGCAGAGAGCTGGACTAGATGGACTCTGGTCTGATCCAGCTGGCTTGTTCTTATGTTCTTATGTTCAGGGTGGAATGGGAGGTTTTGGGCCTCGGAGGCATCGCTTCCCTCCTACGGAGACCCTCCTTTTGTCCCCTTGGAGCTCTTCACTCTCTACTTGGGGCTTTGCCCTCCGGAATGAAGGGACTTGCCCTGCACACTTGGCCCCTTCTGAAAGCACCTCCTTTGCACACGCATGGAATGTGGGAGGTGGATGAGGGATCTCAGTGCCGATCCCAGGACTGCGTGTCCCCCCCCCCCCCCCCCCCCCCCCCCCCCCCCCCCCCGCCCCCCCCCCCCCCCCCCCCCCCCCCCCCCCACCCCCCCCCCCGCTGCCCCCACCCCCCCCCCCCCCTGGATCGGAGCCCGCCTCTCATCTCCATACCCCAGATCCCCCCCTCCTTCACTCACCAGGAAGGAGCGGCCTCTCTAGGATTGAGACTCGCTGGCCTCA
>NC_059427.1:5519218-5534448 GCF_021028975.2 Sphaerodactylus townsendi
GGCCACCTTCAACTGCATCAAAGAACCCACACAGGGGAGAAACCTTTTGAATGCTCAGAATGTGGAAGGAGTTTCAGTCAGAGTGGCAGTCTTCAAATACATCAAAGAGCCCACACAGGAGAGAAACCTTTTGAATGCTCAGACTGTGGAAAAAGATTCAGTTGCAGTGGCAGTCTTCAAAGCCATCAAAGAACCCACACAAGGGAGAAACCTTTTGAATGTTCAGAATGTTGAAAGAGATTCAGGCGCAGAGGCAGTCTTCAAAGCCATCAAAGAACCCACACAGGGGAGAAGCCTTTTGAATGCCTTGCATGTGGAAAAAGATTCAGTCACAGTATCAGTCTCCAAAAGCATCAAAGGATAGCAATCTTTTGAATGCTCAGAATGTGGAAAGAAATTCATTTAAATTTCTCATCTTAAAAGGCATTAAAGAAAACACATTGGGTAGAAACCACTTGAATGCCTGGAATTTGGAAAGACATTCCATCACAGTGGCCATCTTGAACTGCATCAGAGAAACCATACATAGTGTAAACCTTTTGAATGTTCCGACTGTAGAAAGAGATTCGGTCCGAGTTGTGCTATTCAACAGAATCAAATAACTCAACAGAGACCTTTTAAATACTCCACATGTAGGCTGAGGGTTGTAGTAGCAGGAGCATACCAGACATCACACACACAAAAGTTATAGGTTCCCTACCCCCTAACATACTCAGCCCTGACCAATGGTGGTGGGAGGTTGGCTTTTGGGGTGGTTACCTAGTGACCACAGGCTGTCTAATGCTGTATCAGTGAAAGTAAGGAAGAAATGTCAGGATCCTGCCAAAAGTGAAGTGTGACCTATGCTGGTCTGGAATGTGCTAATCAGCAGGAAACTCTAAAGCTCACTGTATGTCAAAAGTCCAGGTGCTGGATGAGATCATCCAGAAGGTGATTGCATGGGCAGACCCATCAAAACTACATAGAACAACAATGGAACAGTGACTCTATCTATCTACCTTCTCTCTTCTTTTTGCCTTGGTGCTTTGCATGTTCTACTTTGTGAAACATATCTACTTACTATGTAATAGAATTAATGCAAGCTATAAATATAAGAGATAAAGGGAAGTCCCACATAGATAGACTGGGTGGGCAAGGGGTTCTATTTTAATATCTTATTTAGGGTTAAGCAGGGGCATATCTGCCATGGGGACATGGTGAGTCAAATGTCCCTGGACGCCCCCCATTTGGTCACGTGGGGGGGGATTCAGGTTCGTTTGTGTGTATTTTTGTATTTTTTAGTGTTTTTCCAGTTTTTGGCCTGCAGGGGGTGAAGTTTTTAGACTAGCAGCACCAAAATTTCAGGGATTTTTCAGGACACTCTCCTGATGGTGCCAACCAGATTTGGTTCAGGGGGTCCAAAGTTATGAACTCCTAAAGGGGGTGCCTCCATCCCCCATTGTTTCCAATGGGAGCTAATAGGAGATGGGTGCTACACCTTTGAGGGTCCATAACTTTGGGCCCCCTGAACCAAACTTCACCAAATCTGGGTGATATCATCAGGAGAGTCTCCTAAAGATACACTGAAAATTTGGTGCTGCTAGCTTAACAATTGCACCCCTGACAGCAGCCACTCTCCAAATTTCCCCAGATTCTCCTTTTAAATCCACCCCTTCGGCATGGACTTAAAGAGAGAATCTGAGATCCCCAGTTTAAACATTGAAAGTGATGCTGTTTCAGGGTGGGGGAGAATCCACCCCAAAACAGCATCACTTTCAATGTTGTTTTAACTGAAGACCCCAGATTCTTCTTTTAAGGTGGATTTAAAAGAAGAATCTGGGCTCCCTAGTTGAAGGTAACCACCATTGAGCACCATGGAAAGAGATGCTGTTTGGGGTGGATTCCACTGGAGATGTTTTGTGAGAGATGATGCTGACATTTGTTTGGTAAATGTTTTGCTGGAGGTGATTTGTGAGAGATTTACATGCTTAATACCTACTTGCGCTGGCTTAGAGCTGTTTCTCAGGCTAACAACCTATCTTATAGGGTTGGTGTGAGGAGAAAATTAGGAAAGAGAGTTGGTGGGGAGAGACCCATGTATGTTTTGCTGGGGGTGGGAAGTGTTTTGTGAGCTAGTGCAAAAATCATTGTTTAGTTATGGTGGGGGAAGGTGGCCGTTAATACTGGGAGGGGGGGCACCAAACTCAGGTTTTGTCCCTGGGATCCAGTTTGCCCAGATATGCCTCTGGGGTTAAGGATTTAAATTGATGAGCTTTTTTATTATTTTTATTTCCTTTTTCTTTCTTTGTATGTTATATATATATTTGATATATTGTGTTTATATACCTAAATCAAATATATATTTTTAAAAGAACTATATAGAAAGACAATGGAACAGTGACTCTATCTCTCTATCTACCTTCTCTCTCCTTTTTGCCTTGGTGCTTTGCATGTTATACTGTGTGTTTATTGTGCAGCAACTTGTCTGCAATCCTTTGTGTGCAACAGAAGATAAAAGTCTTCCTGTTTGGAATGAGACTTGCTGTTTGTGTGTTTTTCTTCACTGCCAACATTTACCTACTGGTTTTCGGACCATCTAGAGCAGGGGTCCCCAAACTTTTAAAACAGGGGGCCAGTTCATGCATGGCCAGAGCCCAGCCGGGGGCCGGACCAAGTGCCGCCCGCGGGGGGGTGGGCGCCATCCATCCGCCCTCGACCCGCCCCTGGCCGAGCCCCCCACCCCCGCGGTCCCATTCCAATCCGGCCCTGAAGCTCCGCCGCCTTTCTCTCTCCCCCCTTTGCCGCATTGGTACGGTCCCCTCCGGCCGCTTGGAATGAGCAGCGAGTCGCCCGCGCTTGAGGCTGTTTGTAAACCTGGGGAAAAGGAGATAGAGAAGGGGGAGATCCGCTTCTGCCCAGCGGGCCGGATAAATGTCTTCCGGGGGCCTGATTTGGCCCCCGGGCCGTAGTTTGGGGACCCCTGATCTAGAGGTAGCTTCTAGTCCAGGGGTCGGGAACCCGCGGCTCCCGAGCCGCATGCGGCTCTCCCCTGCTCCTGGTGCGGCTCCAAACGGGGTTGCCCCTTCCTGGGGCCTTGCGAGCTCCCGTTGGCTTGCTGTGCGGCTGGGAGTTAGCAGCACAGCCGTGCCGCCGGCGAGGCGAGGCGGGTGGGCGGGGATATGGCTCCTGGAGAGACTGCTCCCGGCGAGGCTGAGAGCAAGCGGGCAGGGGAGATTGCTCCCGGCAGGGCCTTGTGATCTGGCAAGTGGAGGTGGCTGGGAGACTGCTCCAGACGAGGCTGAGAGCAAGCGGGCAGGGGAGATTGCTCCCGGCAGGGCCTTGTGATCTGGCAAGTGGAGGTGGCTGGGAGACTGCTCCAGACGAGGCTGAGAGCAAGTGAGAGCAAAACCAAAATACACAGTGCTATCTTCATTTTAAATGTCAAAGAGTATCTGCGGCTCCATGAGTTTTCTTTTCCGGGGAAAATGGGTCCAAATGGCTCTTTGAGTGTAAAAGGTTCCTGACCCCTGTTCTAGTCCTTCCGCTGGACATAGAGCTGACAAGAAGTTGGGCTTTCTCCCTCTTTCCTGAAAGACTATGACTATTGTCAGTGGGGGAAGATAATCATTTGAATTTCTTACCCCTCCCCCAGCAGCTCTGACAGTTGCCAGTAGAAGTGCTGAGGCTTGACATCTGGCTGAGCAATACCGCATCGGTAGGGTGAGAGGAGAGGTGACACAGCTCCAGACACCATTATCCAAACAAAGTTAACGGGTTTATTAGCAAAACTCCCAAGGTTAAATCATCAACTCTAACATGCTGTAAAATTTAAATGACTCATCCGCAGTCTTTCCCAGTATTCCATCAGGATGTCATGTTCAAAATTTCTAAACCATGTAATCATTACCGATTTCACCACCTCATCTTGTGTATTCCATTTTAATAACATCTTATGCATTTTGGTTATCAATCTGTCATCATTTGTCCGTAGGTTACATTCAAAATCTATCATTTGTGGGCTAAAGCCAGCATTCTTAAATGTTTCTAATAGTTTATAATGATCCAATTTTTGGTTATATCTTTTAAATCATTCATAGGTTTAAGTTCACATTTATCATGTTTAAAATTCAACAACTCTATATGTAGGCCGTTTTTCTTGCATATTTACTTATTTCCTAGCAAACACTTCAATTGGAAGCAACCATAAAGGAGTAACCCCTGCAACAAACCACTGGTATTTCAACCATATCCAAAATTCTGACATAGTGACTGGAAAAGTCTTTGTGTATTTTCTCTTGTCATACCACAAATATCCATGTGAAACAAATCTCCTATCATGTCCCTCTAGGTCCAGGATTCTACTGTTCTTCAAGCAGCTTCAGAGTCCATTTTTAAATATGGTAATGAGAGACCCCTCCTTTCCTTTGCATCTTGAACATTTTGGAATTTAATCCTTGACTTCTTGCATCATCAAATAAGGTTACTAATGTCTTTTTACCATGGTTTAAAACGCCAATGCACAGAGTATGGGAAATAAACAAGATGAATTCAAACTCTTAACACAGCAAAACAAATATGATATTATAGGCATCACTGAAACCTGGTGGGATGAGTCTCATAACTGGAACATAAGAATTGAAGGGTATAACCTATTTCAGAGTGTTACGTCTCAGGAATCAGGAGTCGGAGGAGCAAGATACCATACTTTATTTCGTGGTTGCTACACACGCATGGCCTAAAATCACTCTGCAGCTGTGCTCAATATACACACATACTAATTACCAATTACCAGTGCAGCAGCTGCAGACTCTTAAAATAATACAACACTTCACATCACTACAATACATTACACCCCTTCCCCCTAACTCCTGTAATAATCTGTCAGGATTCTCTTTCGCTGAGATCGCCTCAGCTCCTGCTCTGGCTCCTTGGTCTGTGTTTGTTCCTGATCCTGCAAAACAATTGGACCATTTACTGCTTCCTCATCCTGCATCTCCATCTGTGCCCTTAACGCCCTAGATTCCTTGAGAACCTGGGGTTCCTGATCTCCATCTTGCCCCCCCTTTTTTCCCTCCGTCATTTGTTTAACTCCCTGATCTACTGTTGGACCTGGCACTCTCTTCCTTACTTGGTCGACATGTCTGCGGATCACCCGTCCCTCTTCAGTTTCCACCCTATAAGACAAGGGTCTTGTCAGCTGCCTCATGACTGCTGGGACCCAACACGGACCTGCTCCATAATTTCTAACATACACCGTGTCATCCCTATCAAATGTCCAAGGTGCTTTCAACACTTGATCTTCTTTTCGTGGACGATCATTGACTGAATCGGGATGCATTTGGTCCAGCAATGTTGTAAGTTTCCAATTCATCAGCAATTCCGCAGGACTCCTCCCGGTGGCTGTGCACGGTGTTATGTGCTGTGTTAACAAAAAATTTGCCAACCGGCAGTGCCAATCCCCCTCTACTATTCTCTGCAATGCATCCTTCGTTGTACACACCATCCTCTCTGCCTGCACATTCGTAGCCGGATGAAAAGGAGCCGAGATAACCTGGCGAATAACACCATTTGCCAGGAATGCTCTAAACTCCTCGATACAAACGCTGTCCCATTATCCAATACCACCGTGTCCAGGACGCCATGGGTTGCAAATAACTTACGTAGTGCTCTAATTACTGTCTGTGATGTCATTAACATTACTGGCACTACTTCTAGCCATTTGGAATATGAGTCCACTACGATGAGGAACACCTGGCCCTGAAAAGGGCCTGCAAAATCAATATGTACCCTTGACCACGGTCTTTTTGTGGACTCCCATTGATAGGTAGGGGCCTGAGGTGGGGCAGGTCGCATTATCTGACATTCCCTGCACCTGGACACCCATTCCTCTATTTCACTATCCATCTTCGGCCACCACACTGCTCAAGTCTCCATCCCCTTTCTGGGTCAACCCATTCTGAACACTGAATTCCTGTTTGCCATCCACAATCCAAAAGTTTTAATTTTTTTCCACCACTGAAAACCCAGATATCTTGGTTAAACACAATTGTGATTTTTGATCCATGTTTTTAGATAATATTTTGGTTCTGTCCTATTCAATCTAAACCCTGCTAATTCTCCAAACTCCTTTATTTAACTAAACAGAAGGGGAAGCATTTTCTTTCCTGACAATAACACATAAAGAGATGTCTTAAAAGCTAGCAAAGGCATCAAGTTACAAAGCCAGGTTTTCTCTCACCAGAGCTGTGAACTTTTACAGAATCTTACTTTGTTTATGTTTTCTAATTCCACCTATACATGTAGAAAACAAAATTGTTATGCTAACCTAGACACTAGTTCTGTATCCTCAATGCAGCCTCTCTGACTTCAGGATCATGTTAAATCAGAAAGTTTTCATCAACAAAGTTCCAGTATTTGTTGAAGTTCAGAAAGGGGGGATTTTTTTTGTGGAGGAAGGAGATTATAGGTACCCCTTTGGATCAATTCCAAGTACTATTAGCGTGAGATAATGACGGCTCATAACATTTTGTGAGCGAATCAAGAGAAAAATCAGTGTGCTCTGGTGATATTTACTTGCTTTATGCGTCAAAAGGTGGGGGAGGGACAGAAACAGAAATATGGGTTTTGTCAGTTTTAACATCTGTTTATTGAATGCATTAATGCTTTTGTGATCCGGGACGGGGGGGAGGTGGCCGCGCACACATGCGCGCGGTCGCAGGAGCGCACTGCCTTCTGGGACTTGCTGTTTGCCGCCCTGTGACAGGGCGGCAAACGGCAAGCCCCAGAAGGCAGTGCGCTCCTGCGGCCGCATGCGCGGGAGGCTGCCACACTGCCTTGCGCCCCAGAAGGCAATGCGGCAGCCTCCCAAAAATCGGGACAATTTGAAGAACCCGCGGGATGCGGGACAAATTGTTTAAAGGCGGGACTGTCCCACCAAAAGCGGGACGTCTGGTCAGCCTAATTAATGCACACAGTAACACTTTAATGTTTTAACTGCTTTCAGTTGTTTAGTGTTTCTACTTCATGCATTCGACAGCTGTGCTTTGTGTTGCAAATCTCTTCTTTGCAAAGCAACTACTTTGAGGGATGCTCCTCACCTCCAAAAATAAATGTCAAAATCAGTCCCCAGCTGCTCACCATCCCTACAACTTTCTTGACTCACTGTACTGTTGGGAGAGGGGATCTGCTTCTGTGTTCTCTGTGGGCTTTCACCCAAGTGTTTAGCCCTATTCTTCTTCTCAAATGATCAAGTGTTTTCAATACAGTTGCTTTTTCTAGCATAGTGTTCTAGGGTACATCATAATGGAGCGGCTCTGCTCCCACTAAGGTGGAACTCTCTTCTAAGTAAGACCTGGGTCCTGTGAGTGGCGTTCCTGCCTAGGGACAGGGGGTACCCTATGTCCCCGGGCGCCCCCCATTTGGTCACGTGGGGGGGCGCCAACATTTCAGGGTCGTTTGTGCGTTTTTAAATTTTTCAGTGTTTTTTCACGTTTTGGCCTGCAGGGGGCGCATTTTTAAGGCTATCGGCACCAAAATTTCAGGGTACCATCCAGACACTGTCCTGATGATACCACCCAAATTTGGTGATGTTTGGTTCAGGGGCAGCAAAGTTATGGACCCCCAAAGGGGGTCCCTCTAGGTCAGGAGCTAACCTGAGATGGGGGCTACCCATTTGAGGGACCATAACTTTGGTCCCCCTGAACATAACTTCACCAAACTTGGGTGGCATCATAAGAATAGTTAACAGATGATACCCTGAAATTTTGGTGTCACTAGCTTTAAAAATACATCCCTTCCAGGCACCCCAAGAACTTTGCCCAAGATTCTTTGTTTTGCAGTGACTTTGCTCCATTGTAGCTAATGAGGAATTTCTGAGGCAGTCTGCACATTTTTGAAGATAGAGGCACCAGACTTTCAAGGTGGCTCCAAAAGGCCTTGAGTAATAGCATTCAAGCTTGGTGAGCTTTGCTTCTGGAGTGGGGGGGGGGAGTTGAGAGAGTTCTGAGAGAACTCAGCCCACAGGCTTTCAAGTGCAGGAGCGGGGAAACAAAATAAGCCTTTTGGGGGCCCATAAAATTGAACCCCCAGAAGCAAAGGTCTCCAAACCGGGATGCTATTACCAGGAGGCCCTTCTTTCCTCCTTCCCTCCCCTCTTTGTTTCTTTTTCTTTATTATTGTTCCTACTAGCTTTTCTACCCTTTTGATTGGGTGCCCTTATTACATTTGGTGCCACTGGGTTTTATTAATTGGGGTTTTAACATATTTATATTTTAATTGTGTATTTTTATTGGAGCCTAACTTGTTGGGAAAGGGTGGGGTAGAAATCATATCAATAAAAATAAATACTCCACCCTTCTTGCCTCTGCTGCCTCTCCCTTCTGGGATTCCAGGGAATAACTTGACACTTTTCTCGTAAGCAGGGGAGGGATGGATGTCATTGCTATGATCCTGTCATGGTTTCCAAAACCTGGTGGACAGGGATCCGGGGGACAAAGGGTGGTCTTCATTGATTCCAAGCTCTTTCTAAACTGCATTTCAATGATCTCCAAACGAATCAAGTGTCCTCCTCAAACTTTCTGGTGTCTCAGCTCCGTTTCCACCAGCCTCCCAATCACACTATCTGTGGTTGGTTCGAACGTGGAGAGACTCCCCATTTCTCGCAGGGAAAACATCTTCCCAGGAGCAAAAAGGGGCCTCTGCTGCCAGCTCCCTTCTTCCTTTGGGGCTCCCAGAAAGGATGGGGTAGAAATCAAATCAATAAAAATAACCCTTCTTGTTTCTGCTGCCTCTCCCTTCTGGGATTCCAGGGAGTAAACTGACACTTTTTCTAGCAAACACTGGAGGGGTGGATCTCATATGTGTGATCCTATCATGGTTTCCAGAACCTGGTGGACAGGGATCCAGGGGACAAGGGGTGGTCTTGATTGATTTTCAGCTCTTTCTAAACTGCATTCACTGCTGGTTGTTTTGAGTTTTGTGGGCTGTGTGGCCGTGGTCTGGTAGATCTTGTTCCTAACGTTTCGCCTGCATCTGTGGCCGGCATCTTCAGAGGTGTATCACTAGAATTCTGTTATATACTGTGTGCACAGTGAAAACCTGTCACTGCATTTCAACTATCTCAAAATAGACCAGGCGTCACACTCCTCAGACTTTCTAGTACAGTGATGGCGAACCTTTTCGAGACCGAGTG
Organism: Sphaerodactylus townsendi; assembly: GCF_021028975.2. Lineage (NCBI taxonomy): Eukaryota > Metazoa > Chordata > Lepidosauria > Squamata > Sphaerodactylidae > Sphaerodactylus > Sphaerodactylus townsendi. The sequence goes on from NC_059427.1 coordinate 5,528,388, forward strand.
CCCAGATTGCAACCCAAAACCCACTTATTTATCGCAAAGTGCCAACTGGGCAATTTAACCTAAATACTGAGATTTTAGTTTAGAAAAAACGGTTGGCTCCGAGGTGTGCGTTACTCGGGAGTAAGCTTGGTGGTAGTCACTGGCTTTGCTTTGAAGCAACCATGCAACTCATCCAATGGGTGAATCATGACCCTAGGAGGGTTTACTGAGAAGCAAGCCCCATTGCCAGCAATCGAGCTTACTCCCAGGTAAAGGATCGCACTTTAGTTCTTTGCAGGAAAATCAGTGGGGTTTAACAGCACTTAACAGGGTTACCTACACTGCTTCCCCAAAACTAGGTCTTAGGTTTAATGCTAATAATTGAGCCCAGCGGCCCAGGCCAGCCTAGATGTGTGTGTGGGGAGGGACTCTGCAAGTGCCCACAGAGAGGGCTCTGGGTGCCACCTCTGGCACCCGTGCCATAGGTTCACCACCACTGTTCTAGTATCTCAGCTCCGTTTCCACCAGCCCCCCCCCCCCCAATCACACTATCTGTGGTTGGGTCTAACGTGCAGGGACTCCCCATTTCTCGCAGGGGAAAAACTTCCTAGAAGCAGAAAGGGGCCTCTGCTGCCAGCTCCCTTTTCCCTCCGGGGCTCCTAGAAGCCTAGTGAATGGGCGCCAGAAATCAGAAGGTCTGAATCCAGCTTGGGGAGGGGCTTTCAGGGAGGGGCACAGGGAGAGGCAGGCAAGGCAGAATTTTTTTTACCCCAGAGGTAATTCAATGCTTGGAGGCAGAGGTGGGATCCAACCAGTTCTCACCACTTCTCCAGAAGGGGTTACTAATTTTTTCTGAGTGCCGAGAAGGGGTTACTAAAGCAACCTCCCTGCCCAATAGGGACTGGAGGTGCGTGTGTGCGGCGGCGCCACTGTTTGAATCCCACCACCATCGGAACCTGTTATTAAAATTTTTGGATCCCACCACTGCTTGAAGGGGCGTCTCCCCCCCCCCGCCACCAAATGTTTCTCGACCACACCAGCCTTTCTCCTCTCCCTCTCCTAGTTCACCTGGCCCCGCCCCTTTTCTTAGTCCTACTCAGTGGAAAATATATCCACGTTATTGAAAAAGGAGCAGCAGTGGCGTAGGAGGTTACGAGCTCATGTATCTAATCTGGAGGAACCGGGTTTGATTCCCCACTCTGCCGCCTGAGTTGTGGAGGCTTATCTGGGGAATTCAGATTAGCCTGTGCACTCCCACACACGCCAGCTGGGTGACCTTGGGCTAGTCACAGCTTCTCGGAGCTCTCTCAGCCCCACCCACCTCACAGGGTGTTTGTTGTGAGGGGGGAAGGGCAAGGAGATTGTCAGCCCCTTTGAGTCTCCTGCAGGAGAGAAAGGAGGGATATACATCCAAACTCCTCTTCTTCTAAAATATTATTGAAGATTTTTAATAACCATGGACTTAATTGTGGCTCAAATGTTTTGTAATAATCAGCTGTAAACCGATCAGAGCCCGGAACATTATTATTATTATTATTATTATTATTATTATTATTATTATTATTATTCTCTTCTTCTTCTTCTTCTTCTTCTTCTTCTTCTTCTTCTTCGCAGAGACAAAGGAGGGAAATAGGCGAGCCAGGAGGACGACTTTTCTCCACGGGCTGTCGTCGCCGCCGCACGCCCGGAAACTGAGGCCAGCGCTTCTGAAATCCTAGAGCGGCCGCCAGGGCGGGGTGGGGAGGGCACTTTTTTCTTCCTTGGAGTGCGGCGGCAGCAGCTCTTTTCGAGTGAGTGAAGGAGCAGAATCCAGGGGCTTGTTGTGGGGGATGGGAGGCTGGGAAATCTGGGGTGGGTGGAAGAGTAGGGAGGTCAGAGGTGGGGCCTGATCCAGGAGAGCAGTCCCACTGCAAAGCCTGGGGGGGGGGTGTTGGTCCTTCCGATGCTCCCCTTCCCCCCCAGCCACCCTTGTCTGCATCGGGCTGGGGGGATTAGATCCAGCCCCCTCCCTTCATTGCAGAGACCTTGTGAGTGGTCGACATTTGCAGAGTGGGTGTCAGACTCTGGATGAGTCCTTGGGGGTTTGTTAGTCCAGGAGTGGCAGGAAGGAGGACTCCCCCACAGCCCTGCAGGGTTCGACAGTCTGCCCCGGGGGGGGGTGGGGGTGGTGCAAAGGAGGGGGCGCATTCATTTGGGCGGAGGAGGGAAGAGGTTCTTCTGGGATCCAAAACCTCTCATCCTTCCCTCCACGGGAGACATGAGTACTTCAGTCTTTATGCCTTTTACTGGAATAGAAAAAAACAGTGTATGTCGTTGGTGGGGGTGGGGTAAAAATATTACCGCAGATTAGTTAGGGAGAGAGTCCACAGTCCAAGAGAGGGAGGGGGGGATCTATTTCCTGCTCCTCCCTTCCAGAAAGAAGGTTTGGGTTTTCTGAGCTGCTGCACGAATGACTGGGAGGGCTCTGGGGAGCGAAAAGGGGCTATAGGACAGTGATGGCGAACCTTTTCGAGACCGAGTGCCCAAATTGCAACCCCAAACCCACTTATTTATCGCAAAGTGCCAACACGGCCATTTAACCTGAATATTGAGCTTTTAGTTTAGAAAAAAATGGTTGGCTCCAAGGTGTGCGTTACTTGGGAGTAAGCTTGGTGGTAGTTAGTGGCTTTGCTTTGAAGCAACTGTGCAACTCTTCCAACGGGTGAATCACTCAGAAGCAAACCCCATTGCCAGCAACCGAGCTTACTCCCAGGCAAAGGATCTTCGCATGAAAATCAGTGGGGTTTAACAGCACTTAATAGGGTTACCTACACTGCTTCCCCAAAACTAGGTCTTAGGTTTACTGCTAATAATCAAGCCCAGCAGCCTAGGTCAGCCTAGCCCTAGAATGTGTGTGTGTGTGTGGGGGGGAACTCTGTTTGTGCGTGCCCACAGAAAGGGTTCTGAGTGCCACCTCTGGCACCCGTGCCATAGGTTCGCCATCACTGCTATAGGAGGAGGGAGAAGTGTTCTGTTAAATGTTAATGTTTGATAAGTGTCATATGTTAAGGAAAAGTAAATCATTTTTTAAATTTAGTTGTTGCAAATTCCTTCCAAGTTCTGCCCCACAGAACCCACAAACACATGCACACAAAGACTTGGCCTTGAGAGAGGCAAAATTCCTTCCCCTGAGATTGTGTTCAGACTCAGCACCTTGCTTAAGCTTGGCAATGTATATTTAGCGTGTGTATGCACCTTCTCAAGATGCAGATCTAGTGTGTGGAGCAAGAGCGTGCTTGTGTGACTTTGCACTAGCCCAGTGCCTCACTTAGATGAACTTTTCCATCATGCCTAAATATGAGCCTCCCATTTGACAGTTGAACTGCAGGGAATAAAAGTCTTTCCCAGAATAAAATCTTGTTAGTCTTTCAGGTGCCATAGAACTCTGGCTTATTTTCCCCATTTGTGCAGTTGGCAGCACTTATTGTGTGCAGTCATTTTTAGCAATAAACTGACATTTACAGTTTGCAAACATTAACATTTTATTATTTCCTCTGCTGACACTTTCAGCTGTTGCATTTATGTGTGTGTGAAAGAGAGGGTGTTGTGTACAGTTCAGGGCAGAAGACTGTTGGGAAATTGTTCAGAATCCTGATGTGAGGTGACCATCAACCAAGGTTCATATTGAAATCTTTCAAGCAGCATCTTGGACCTGAGCAAATGCACCTCAGTTTATCTGAAATGGTCATCATGGGCTTCCATGCAGCAGAAAATCCCCATTCACACAGTTGATTGGAAACCTGAATGCCTGTATTCATATATTGTAGTAATGCACTGCTGACCCAGCAGCGCCGTGGTAGAACGTTGGGACGCCAACGGACCTACGGCCTTCTGGTCGCACTGCACCCCCACTCCTCATCCCCCTATGAGTCACGGGTCATGAACTGTCTGGCTCAGTCACCGGGCGCAGGGACAATGGTCTTGCCCCCAGGTGAGGATTAGGCTCAGACGCTTACGCTCCTCTCCGCACGTAGCCAGGTGAGATCATGCATCACATGATGATCTCCAGGTCTCCCGGTCTCCCGCTCATCTCCCTACCCACCTCCTTTACACGCCCACAATGAAACCCTAATAAAAGGTGCCAGAGACCAGCACAGGGCAGAGTTGTCAGGATCACGAAATCCCGCGCTTCCTGTTGCTGACGCTCTCCACCAGATGAAACCTCCTCCGCGTCTCGCCTATTCCTTAGCGACGACCCTGCGGGGATGACTACAATATATGCTAGTCAACAGGTGGGCTGTCATCCATAGCCACCTGAGATGGCTCATACCAGTGTTGCCTCTATAACCTTCCTTTTATATGATAAAAGGATGGATGGGAAGAGAGAAACAGTGAAAATAAAAGAAATAACTATCAGTCTACGTATACAGTAGATCACAGGTATCAAACTCGCGGCCCTCCAGATGTTATGGACTTCAGTTCCCATCATCCTCTGCCAGCAGGATTCAAAGCAATTGGTGGCCAGGCCAAGCCAGATTTGGCAGCCACTGCTTGATCTAGTGTGGGAAGCCTCCAGCTCAGGGTCCCAGAGGAAATTTGCTTGAATTAATGCCTTGGATTTCAATCCAACCTGCCCAGCCTAGCGGTCTCCCACAAACATAGCTGCAGGAGTTGCAACTGTACCTCTGAATTTCTTCTGAACCTGAAGCGGGCTTTGAGACCCCTGACCACCCAACTCATGGCAGCTCACAAGGCCGGCCAGCTTCCTAACTCCAGGACTATCCCATTGTGTAGCTCCACTGGCGTAATGCCCATTGGGCAAGGTGGGCAGCTGCCCAGGGCATCACCTTGTGGGGGGGGGGGGGCATCAAAATGCTGGGTTCGTTTTGGGGTATTTTAGTGGTTTTCCATTTTTGGCCTGCAGGGGGTGCAGTTTTTAGGCTAGCGGCACCAAAACTTCAGCGTATCATCAGGAGACTGTCCTTATGCTGCCTCCCTAGTTTGGTGAGGTTTGGTTCAGGGAGTTATGGACTCCCAAAGGGGGTGCCCCTATCCCCCATTGTTTCCAATGGGAGCTAATAGGAGATGGGGGCTACAGTTTTGAGGGTCCATAACTTTGGCCCCCCTGAACCAAACTTCACCAAACTTGGGGGGTATCATTAGGGCAGTCTCCTTATGAGACCCTGAAAGTTTTGAGACTGTGCCTTCAGAAATGTGCCCCCCACAGCCCCATTGACAGCAATGCAGAAAATTCAATGCAGAACAAAGATTCTTGGGCAAATTTCTAGGATGTTCCTGCATTTTTGGATGTATCGGCACCAAAATTTCAGGGTATCATCTGGAGATGATGGCACCCCCAAGTTTGGTGCAGTTTGGTTCAGGGGGCCAAAGTTATGGACCCTCAAAACTGTAGCCCCCATCTCCTATTAGCTCCCATTGGAAACAATGGGGGATGGGGCACCCCCTTTGGGAGTCCATAACTTTGGACTCCTTGAACCAAACCTCACCAGACCTGGGGAGTAGCATAAGGACAGTCTCCTGATGATGTGCTGAAATTTTGGTGCTGATATGTCTAAAAATGCACCCCCTGCAGGCACCAATGTCCTGGTGCAAAAAGAAATTTGGTCGTGGTGGAGTGGCCACCCATGGGGGGGAGGGGCGGGCATCCAACTCAGGTTTTGCCCAGGGCTACAGTTTGCCCAGGGCTGCCTCGTTACGCCCCTGGTAGCTCCCTTAGCATCATGCCATCTATGATGCGGGGCGGAACACTCAGCTTTTGCACAGGGCTACATTTTCCCTAGGTACGCGTCTCCCTTCCCCAAATGTTTCTCGCCCACACCAGCCTTTCTTCTCTCCCACTCCTAGTTCACCTGGCCCCACCCCTTTTCTTCCCGTGCACAAAACATGAGTCCACTTTGCAGTGAGAAAGGAGGGAAATAGGCAATCCAGGTCGGAGTCCCGCTTTTGCGGAGGACTTTTCTCCACGGGCTGTCCTCTCCGCACGCGCAGGAAACTGAGGCCAGTGAGTCTAACATCCTAGAGCGGCCCCCAGGGATGGGTGGGGAGGTTGCTTCCTTCTTCCTCAGAGTACAGCGGCCGCAGC